>NC_046225.1:69854294-69894294 GCF_009819885.2 Catharus ustulatus | reverse complement strand
GCCGTTTCAATAAAATTGGACTCTCCCTTTTCAAGATAAGGGTCCTATAGAGCTGCAGCAACCTTTATGTGGCAGGAATATCCACTTCTACTAAATGTATAATCCTAGCTCAGGATACAATACACACAACAGGAAATCAATGTATAGTAGAATCAATTTGAAAATATAAAATAAACTAATATATGAGTGGAAAATTGACTTCCTATGGATTAAAAGCAGCACAAATGGTAGAAAAATCTGGCTTTTTTAACGGGAGGAGGTGGGTGGTAATAATAATGCAACTGATTAACTAGCTGGACTCAAGCTGCTGTGTGTGCACGTAGATTTTTTTCCTTTAGTAAAAGGATTCAAAGACGAAATAATTTATTGCTGCACTTTGCTCAGTGTTTGTCATTGAAAGGATGCCAAGTGTGTACAGCACCATGAAAAAAGGGGAAAAGTAAAAGATATGGAATGCATTATTTAAAATATCAGCACCATAAACAGTGTAGGATTACTGCAGGAATCCCATTATAGCTGTAGGAACATAGAAATGTTTCCATTATCATGGAGGAGTTTATAACTCAGCCACTGAGATTTTTATTTTTTAAGGGAATTTAATGTTTGCATAATGTGCTGTACTGACAGTCTGGAGGCTGTATGTCTGTTATTTGCTGCCAGAGCAGATACAAGCAGACATAGAGGGAAATCTGCCCCTAGACTGCCCAGTGCCATCCTCAGTACTGCCACCAGCAGGTCCTTCAATATCTGGTTCTTCAGACCATTTTCAGGCATTGACACCTCCCCACTGATTGCTCTCTGGGAGAATGAAGTAGGGACAAAATAGATTGAGAGTAAAATGTTTTTTTTTTTTGTTTGTTTGTTTGTTTGTTTTTTTTGTTTTTTTTTTTTTATTTCTCATCTCCCAAAAGGATTTGTGAGAAACATAAAGCAGAGGTGGAGGAGAGAGGGAAACAAATTATTAGCACTGGATCAATCCATTGGGACTTAACTTCATGAGTTGAACTTCTACAATGTATGCACATGGAACTTTGCTGCCTGATTTCAGGATCTGAACTCAGTCATCAAAGGGTGTGTTTGAGCAGAAGACACAGACCCAGCAGAGTACTGAGCTTTTAGGGACTAAATGCAGTTGTGTTGTGAGTGGATTTTTTCTTTAATCTTTGTGTGTGAAAAATCTGCTGTGCATGGAGTGGATGGTGTTATTTTAGATTAATATCTGATATAATTTAACTGGAATTCATTCCTCTCCAGAGTTTGTCACTTTTGACCCAAATTCTTTGTGCTGAGATCCATAGAAAAGGACAGAGAGTGCATGAATTTTGCCATCCAGAAGGGGTGTTATTGGGTAAGAGTTCTTTAGGATGTTGGAATGGTTATTCTTTAGTGCTAGATTTATTCTGTTCCCTACACCTCATGTGACAAGCAGCTCTTCTTTTAAAGGGGTCCAGGCATAAAGAAGAAAGTAGTCCAGACTTTTTTTGTTTGTAGGATTGCAACATAAACATCTGCAGCTGTCAGTGATCAGGGAAGTGCCTGGCAATCTGTATTTGCTGCAACTGGCACATCATTTCGTACTCAGTAATTCCCCTGCACTTTTCACTTTGCTTTATAAGGGTGGAGGAATCTCTGAAAAAAATACATACGTACGGAATATATATGTTTTTAACAAAACCTAAATCTGCTAAACCTTCCAATTGAGAAGTGATGAAAACCCAGCTTGGTATCTTAAACAAGTCAGATAACCAAAAAAACTGTAGGGACTTTTAACACCTTATTAGCTGCATTAAGAATTGTTACTGCAATTGATGTTACCAGGATCTGTGATGTATTCACGTAATGAACTGCTTTTCAGCCATCCTGAGATGTCTCATATGTCAGTCTGGAGGCTGTGATCCTCCAAACAGATAGGAGTAATGAAGGTGTGTCTAGCACTAACTGAGCATGGAGTGCATTTAAAAAATGAAAACAATAATCATGCTAAATAGGACTGTTGCTGGAAGCCATTAGTATCTATCAGATGAGCTGTGGAGGCATTGACAGAAATAGTTTAATATATTGTCAGGGGTGGTTTTTAAAGTGTTTCAACCCTATAGTGTCTGAGACACTTGAGGAAGCTGGCTGAGCTTTTTATCATTCTCAGGAGCTCCAGTCCTTTCTCAGGGACAGCAAAGTTTAGGATATGGGACTGCCACCCAAGAAGCTCTGAATGGGCTGAGGACTTTGTTGTTGCAGCTCTTAGGAGTGGAACAGATGTTCCACATCCTCAGTGCACAGCCTGCACTGCCACGCTGTCCTGTGCCACCTGCAGCCTGCATGCATGGGGTGACAGCTCTGCTTGTCTGCCCAGAGTGCCTCAGCTGAAGGGGGAAAAACCAGGGAAAACATGGAAACAGCATCACAGGGAAAACTGGGAGATAGTCTTCAATGCTGAAAATGGCTTCCAGCAGCACTGAGACCCTCCTGCTCCCTTCAGAACAGAGACAATCTATGCCTACATTCTCCCTGGTTTTTCATAAGAAATGGGTAATTAAATTTATTATCAACAACAAGCTGTGTTAAAGAACACACACTTCATTGTTGCAAGGAAGGTTTGTGGTGGGAATTTATTTTATAGGCACACTGGTAAAATTCACTATTTCAGGTGTTGATACTGAGCTGGAATGAATGTTGTGAAGAGGCACATACATCCAAGGAAGCCTTCCAACCATGAATATTAATAAAGTCTGAGCTGAGATCCTGCCTGACAGATGACCAGCTCCATGCCATCCATTGCACTGCAACATGTTCTTGAGCCTCAATTTGTCAGCAATAAAAGTCAGCTTGCCTAAACCTTCTGTTAGCATAAGTTGCAGCATTGTATGCATGAGGCATATGATAGTGCAGCCCCTGAAAATCACAGAGCTACACTGTGGATGAGTTTTGGTGTGTGGCTCCCCAACTGCTTCCCACTCATCAAATGAGTGTGCAGAAGCACCTGGTGCAGTGTGTATGGACCCTGCACTGTGTTAGGTGGTAAAAATGTTATTGCAGGCCATGCTGCTCCTGCCTGCAAGGAGGCTGTGAGGAGGTGGAGGTTGCTCTCTTCTCCCAGGTAACAAGGGAGAGAATAAAAGGAAATGGCCTAAAGTCGCACCAGAGAAGGTTTATATTGTATATTTGGAAAGTTTTTTCATGGAAATGGTGGGTCAATCAGTGAAACTGGGCAAGTGGTGGAATTGCTATCCCTGGAAGAGTTAAAAAAAGTGCAAATGTGGCACCTGGGAACGTGGTTTAGTGGTGGGCATGGCAGTGCTGGGTTAATTGCTGAACTCAACGATCTTAGAGGTCTTTTCCAACCTAAGCAATTCTCTGATTCCAATATTCCAGTCATTGTGCTCATGGTAGAGACAAGATCCTGGGAAGGAGATGGATATTTGACAGTAGAGTGTCCTTCAGGGTTTAATCATCACAGCCCAAGTGGTACAGTAACTGCTTTAAAGGCAAATAGATCGACAGCTTTCTGGCCTTAAATACAGCAGGGGGACGTTCCCTGGTCACTGGTGTGGGTGCCAGGGTGCCAGTGGAGGAATGAGGACAATTTGAGATGAGCTTAGATCAGATCAACAGCTTCCAGAGAGGGATTGCTGAAGGATTTTTGGGGGAAGGACAGCTAGAAAACAAGGCCATCACATACATTTTGTTATCCCATTACACCTGAATTATATTTAAATGGTTAAATACACAGGGATTGTGAGTACACAGGGGTTATAGGGTCTTGTGCCAGGGAATTAAATATGCATGTAAATAAAATCTTGTTTGGCTCATAGGAGTCTCTGAACAGTGTTTGTTGGCACCAGCTGACCAGAAACCCTTAAAGGGCATTTTAAAACTCAGTCCAATCCAAAAGCTGGGTTAAATACATTGTAGAAATGATTCTGAAGGGGAAATGTTATGTAGATTGGCTCTCAAATGAGTGGAGCAGAGGAATATTACTATTATATTTATTCCAGCCTTTATTTGATTGTACACTAATGTATACACATTATTAGTATTTATTAGTATTGCAGTAGCCAATAGTTACTTCTGCACTACATTTCTATTTTGCCAGCCACTGTATAAACCTATAATTAAAAAAATATCCTGCTTTATAGAGTTTATGTGGTCTCAGCAGATGATTTGTAAATATATTGTTGCTATCAGTTTTTTCTAGTTCTCCAGTATGGCTATAAGCACTTATGGAAATGTCTATGAAGTGAAGAAATAAGTCTTAGTACAAGTTGGCATTCATCCATGAAGATTTAGATACCTAATTTATAAACATTTAGTAAATATGAATTAATCTTGACGTGCTGGATTTTGTGCTGAATTAAATAATCATACTTACAGTCTATAATGCACTTGGACAATAGGTAAATTAGTCCTTCATTAAAAAATCATGAAGGAAAATGCATAATCTGCAGCAATACCCAGAGGAAAAATTACAGTTATTTGAAATAAAAACACTATTGTTAGCAAATTTGTAGAAGCTGATTTTTAGTTTGGCTTCTGGGTTTTTGTTGTTGTTGGGTTTTTTAAAATGATGTTATAGATCTTCCTGTGTATTGCCTCTATCATGAGACTTCCAGTTGAGAGTATTAACTAAATACCCAAGGTTTAATTGAAAATCTGAGGTAGAAAAACTGTAAATCTCCTTTCAGTCATTTGTCTCTGCACTGCCTGCTTCTCAGCAGCAGACAAAACAGTATGTGCTTTTACATCTGATTAATGCAAATGAAAGCTGTGATTAAAACATCCTTGAATTCTTCTGTCATACAGCACAATTTAAAATTGTGAATTATCCTTCAAAACATCACAAGTGGTGCAATTGCACATTAGCATAACAGCAAACCTTATTTACACAAGCACAAATGTTGTGTAAATTGGCCTTTAAGTGGGTTTTAAATGGCAATCACTTGGTAGGTGTTTTCAGAACTGCTAAATAAAAAAAAATAGCTATAGTGCAATATTTTACAAATGAATACTTTTAATGGGCCTATTTTCAATTGAATTGACTATGAGAACAATGAAGGCAGAAAATGACAACAGTTATTTAATCTGGGATGCAGTATAAATACTGGAACATTTTTAAATTGTTCAGCATCTTGTAGCAGAAAGTATTTGTGAAAGTCAAGTGGTTATTAAGCTTATGAACTCCCTGCTTTGCCTTTCTATCATGTGCAGCCATAAGCTTGGGGACTTACACAGATAAGGGCAGGGAAAATTCAGACCAAGAGAGTTTTTATGATTTTTCACAAGGCATGGACAGAACTGATTATTGCTCCTCATGGTGAGAAATTGCCCCCAAGAGCTCCAGGGGGAAAGGGATCCAAAAATAAATCAGAAATGAATCAGAAATAATCTCCACAATCCCATGGGAAACGGTCAGCAGCCAAGGCACAGGTCTGTGGATGGGACCCACCCGAGGAAGGAGGTGGTGGAAATGCTCACTCCTCAGCATTTACCAGCAGTCCAGGCTCACTGAGGAGGATCTGGGTCACTGGAGGTCCCCAAATGTGATGCCATCTACCAGAAGGGCCAGAAGAAGGATCAGGGCAGTGATTGTCCCTCTCTACTCAGCACTGGTGAGACCACACCTCAAAAACCTTGTTCAGTGTTGGGTCCCTCACTAAAAGAAGGACTGGAGTGAGTCCAGAGAAGGTCACAGAGCTGGGGAAGGGTCTGGAGCAGCTGAGGGAGCTGGGGAAGTTTCAGTCTGGAGAAAAGGAGGCTCAAGAGGGATCTTCTTGTTCTGTACACCCCCTGACAGGTGGAGCCAGTGGGGGTTTGTCTCTTCTTCCAAGTAACAAGCGATAGGATGATGGGAGCATCCTCAAATTGTGCCTGGGGAGGTTTAAATTGGATATTAAGAAAACTTTATTCACTGAAGAAATGTGAAGTTAAAAGCATTGGAACTGACTGCCCAAGGATGTGGTGGAGTCAGCATTCCTGGTGGGGTTTAAAAGATACTGCACTTGGTACGTGTGTGCCTCTTGGATGTTTTTCCTGGGTAAGAACGGGGCTTAGCTCATTCACAACTGAGATTTGTTTTTTTCCTCTGATTTTGAACCAAATTCTGTAAGTAACTGGTGATTAGCAATGCTGGTGTTGAAGTGTGCTCCTTCGTGGGCTTAAGTCCACAACAAAGAGCATGGACAAACAGCTCAGGATGGAGAGCTCTGTTCATGGGACAGGGGTCAGCACTGGATGCAGTTCTGCTGTGCCTGAAACAGAAAATTGAAATTGGATCCATTTGTATTCAGCTGATTAAGGAAATCTTCCCAAGCTGCTGTCAAATACCTGGTATCAAATGCAAGGCGTAAGATGATGAAACAAGAACATTTTAACAGAGGAGATGTCATTTGCTCTTCTTTTTCAAACAGCAATTATTCTGCCTGTGTACTCTGGATCAGCCATTGGAATTGCACAAGCCTAAAACTTGCATGAAATCAGAAACACGATTGTCTAAGGCTTCATTCTCTGCACCATATGGAGCAGGCAGCTTGCAATCAGCCCTGGTACATAAAGCCTGTTTACCAGAGAGAGGTTTAGATGTTTTATGCTGTTGTATTCAAGCTAATATTTCAACTGATTCTAATCTGTTTGGATTCATAACCCCAGTGGTTTCTCACAGATGAAGGATTTGAATGAATTAGGCAGTAATCAGTCCCTGATAAGATTTGGTGATGTTTGTCCTCTGTTTGGCAATTATGCCTCCATTTTGTTTGTAATATGTCTCTATTTTTTAGTTGCATTTACAGCTTTTGCTTTCTCTTCTGTTTCTCCCTTAGTGACATCAAGACTTGCATTAAGTTATTTAGATTAATTTACTCCTGGGACATAGGTAGAGGCTAATTTCTGATGTAGTGTTTTCAGACTTACTGTCCTTCAGCTGATGAGTTCTCCCTCTGCTCCAAGAAGTTTTCACTTGGGATGCCAGTGCCCCAGCAGTATTGCAGAGCAAAGTAAACCATCACAGACCACCTTTATTCTACCTGTGTTCTTATGGCTGTAATGCTCATTTTCCCTTTGCTATCCCCACCCTACTGTGCTACTTGATGGTCATTTTGTGCCTAGCCTGAAAGGGTGGCACTCTGGGGAGTCACCTGGTTTGAACCCACAGAAAGGGAAATGAGGACACAGAAGCACTGAGGATACACAAAACATTGCCCTAAACTACCAAGCAAATGCAGGAAATATGAAGAACCCAAAGTGTTTTCTTGTACCACATTGAATTTTGTTTTGAAGTGTAAGTGGTTTGAACTTTCAGCTGCCCTCCCCAACTTTCAGGCCAAACAGAGCAGATCCACATGGCAAACCCCACCCCGATGCCTTCTCTCTTTATATTTTATTTGGTCATAAATAACTATGCCTTATGGAATCCTTTAGATTCCTTTCTCTCACTTTTCCCACTTGAGGGCTTTTCCCAAATCTCAGAGCTCTGATGCTAAATTTCTTCTAATCCTCAGTCTAAATTTATAGCCAATTTGAATTTTCTCATTTGAATATTATTTATTCATATGCATTTGCTGTTGTGCCAACTTCACCCTTTTGTCTAAATAGATTTTCTACCTGCTGGAGAAGATGCTCCTTTGATATATTTATAGGGAGAACTATATCACATATCTGCCTTCATTTTGCTAGGCTAAGCAAAGATCTCTTAAAAAGAAAGGCTTCAATTTCTCAAGACACCTTCATAACTTTTCTTTGCCTCTGTTCAGTGTGAACTTATCTTTCCTGGATGTGATTTCAGGAATAATATTCCTTGCTTTAATGTTAAGTCTGGTGCTGGGTTGATACATACAGTTTTTTTTGAGTTCAGTTTAAAAATATGCTGTCTGATGTAGTCTAGTGCAGTGAAAAGGCAGATTGAAATGTTGGACATGGACACTCCAAGTTGTCTTCTCAGTCTTTTATCAGCTCCTTTTTGGAGTTGTCTTGAAAATAATAAAAAAATGTGGTCCCAAAGCCAAAGCAAAAATTTTCTGTCCCTCTATTTATCAAGAGTGAACTTCAGCCTGATTTTCTGCTGTCCAAAACATCACCCAGAGACCTGCCAAGAATGCTCAGCACAGTACCAGCAAGCTGACCAAGTTCCATGGCTTAAAAGGAAGATTAATACTACTGCTAATAACAATCATAATGATAACAGCAGTCATAGATCCTTGAAAGAAGAATACAATCCAATTTGCTCCATTTTTTAACTGTCTCCTCAGTGAAATCTCCTGAGCTTTTCCTCCAAGCTCACCCCAGTGGAAAGATCATGAGTTCAGTCTTCCAGCAAAGCAGCTCATCCACACTTAAGCTCACGTAGACAGCAATCTCACTTTACAACTGAGGTTAATCGGTCATGGCTGATGAGCTTTGTTTAATGAAAGACCATTTATATAGTGCCCTTTGGATAAGGGCTCTACAGTTTAGCATTCAAGAGAAGGTAAATGGAGGAAATAAAGAGACATGAGAGGGGTTAATACCAAGGGGTTTGTTTTTCTGCAGCTCTTTCCCCAAATAAATACTATAATATAAAGATTTGCTTGTGGAGAATTTATTATAACTACCTTTCCTTCATGTGTTTAATTCCTCAGACCTCAGGTGTGAAAAGGGACTTCTCTGCACTGCCCAGAAACTTGCAGCTGTCTGCATTTTATCTGAGCAGCAGCGACTGCTTGAGATGAACGTATTAAAAATTAACTGTCTGGGTTGTGCATCTTCAATCTGAACCCATCTCTAAAATTTCCAGTGTTGTTCCACTGTTTTATCCTCTGAAATAATGTAAGGTCAGAATGTTAATCACTCATTTTTACTATGCTGCTAATGCAGCTTTTATCTTTCAGCCCTGTTTGGCTTTTTTTCCCTGTTATGCTGAAAGCAATATAAAAATAATTAAAAAGAAACTTTGCTTCCACTGTTCTGCACTGGTACCCAGCGGTACCTGGCAGACCTTTGAAGTGTCGATTCTGCATGACTAATTGATTGCTTCATCTGGGGTTAATTAATTAATTAGTAGCAGAGCTGCATTAAAGATTGGAGGCATTCAGAACTCCCATAATGGACGGGAGCTTTATTAGTACATAAAATGAGTGTTTAAAATCCACACAGCAACTAATATGCTCTTGAGGCTTTCATTAAACAAACCTATAAAATTACTTGCTTCATTATGTATTTTAGTTACTTTCTTCACATTGTACGGTATCTCTTCACCTTTTTCTTTTGCCAGCCAGTTTTAAGTGCCTATTTGAAATCAATTTCTCTAATAATGGGCTTAATGAGCTCATCAATTAAGGCTGCCATAATGGAATGTAACTGTGTGGTTTCAGTTATCAGTTAAACTCTGGAACTAATTTCCATGCTTCATCTATCAAAAATGATTGGCTAATATTGTTTAGCTTCTGCTTTAGGATGATAGGGAGACCTCGGGCCCCTCTTCACTAATGTCCGAAGGGCTGAATTTCTTCTTGGAGAAGCAGAAAGGGAGGGAGGCGAGGTGGGATGGAAAGAACAATGAGTGGAGAGATTTGGGCCTCTATCTGGATCTGGAGTAAGTGTGATCCTGTATTTTAATGCCAGCATGGTAATTAGTAGTAATGGATTACATTTTCAGACGTATTAGATAAAATGATCGTTCCACATGAAAAATCCCATTATGAGTTTCTTACCTCTCGCTCTCTCTGCCTCTCTCCTGCTTTTACTTGCTCTCTCCATTTTAATAACCACTGCCCTTTTCTGTGACCCCTTTAAATAATGGCATAAACGGTCAATAGACCTAAACATATAAATATTTCCTTAAAACAATGCCCTCACATTTATAGCAGCCAAACCTGGATGTTGGGAAGTGCTTGCTCTGTACAGGAAAGAATAAGTATCTCACCAAACCCAAACATCTATCAAGCCAAGAACCACAACAAATGGAATGTAAATTTTTCTGGGGGGAAATATTGTTAAAAAGCAGAAGAAAACCAGAAAACCACAGTTTTTAATTCATGAATACTAGGAATATTTATCTGTTCTTGCTGTTCAGATTAGAGGTGTCCAGGTAAGCATGTTGTAGCTGCTGGTGAGATTTTACAGATTTTCTTATATAATAAAAATTTTCCAGGTTAACAATAACAAAATTTGGCTCACAACCCAGATGTGGACTGAAATATTTGAAACTCTTTAGCCATCAGAAAGTTTGTGTGAACTCCTTTGTGGCTATGTTTACTTCTCTTACAATGGCATCTGTGCTCTTTTAGGTATTTTCCATGTTTGTAAGGGATGAAGGAAGGAGATATTTCAGAGAGAGAATGGCAGGCTGGAGGTTGGCTAGGGGAGAGGAGTAGGGATTTTTTAAATGCAGGCCCTTTAGATTCCACGTAATGAGCTACTTTTCAAGTAAGTGACTTGAAACCAATGGCACTATGTGAGGGAGAAGATTGCATTTAGGTGTCAGAACCTGGCTGCTGCTTTTATTTTTGAGACATGAAAATTCTATGTTAGTGAGCTATTACCTAGTAAAACTCAAGACTGGAAAAGTGAATAAATACCAAAAAATGCCATCCCAGAAACAGTCCAGCTGAGAATTATTCCTCAAGTTTTGTTTTAGAGAGCCCAGGAGGGGAAGTGATTTTCAGCAGATTATCAGCTGGAGCAAACCAAAAGGGGTCTTTGAAGGTACAGGAGGATTTTGTGAAGATTTCCTTCTCTAAGGGAGTGATTAGTATCTGGCTGTTGCTGTGAGAGTCGTTTTGTAATTGATTGTGCATTAATTTTCTGGCTCTGATCTTGCACCAGCGCTTACAGTTGACTTATGTGAACTGAGTGTGTTATTTTTATCAAGTAAACATTCCTTGCATGAATAAGATTAATACTGCAAAGATTTTTCTTGTGAAGCAGCAAAAATTGTGGTAAAGCAAAAAAAATATAGTTTTTCAAATGTCTTTATAGTAATCATAATTTTAAATAATCAAGTTCTACAGTATGAGAGTGAGCTCTGTCATACAGATAGAAAACATTTTATTTTCAAATAGACCAGATTACCAAATACTTTAAAGATAGTCTTTGGCACAAAAGTTTCATATGCTTTTTATGTTTTTCTTCAAGATAGATTTTACAGACAACTATAGAAACAGGGTGTTGACAAAGGAAATTTCAAGTTAAAAACTCCAAACAGGTCCTATAATTTTCTTGTGTATTTTTAACTATTTTCGTGATTCATAACTTTTCCAAGAAAATTGTAAAGAAATATTAGTGAAGGTTGTACCTAACTGAAGATATAATGCCTCCTCACTTTGAGTTTGGGATGACAAAGCTTAGGAAGCCCAAAATTTCTCAAGATGCTTAAAAACAAAAGAAGGAATCCTTTAGTTACGTGTTCTATATCACAGAGGAACTAAGAGTCTTAAGCTCAATTTTCTTTTCCAACTGAGATGATTTTAATGTCTCTGATGTAATGCAGCTGTAACACTTGTAAAGCCAATGTTATTCTAGTACTGCAATTTATAAAATCACAGACAAAGAGAAATGCCAGTGATAGACAAAAGGTCGTGCAGTTAAATCTCATGCTCTGAACTCTGATTCAGCTCCCAATTCTTTTGCAGATTCCTCTGATCATTCAGTCTTTTAAAATCCCTCACTGCCTGACTGGTTGGTGGGGATGAGGAAAGTCTGTGCTCCCACTTTGCCACTGATCTTTAATTCTGCTCTTGTAAGCATTTTTCTATCTCTCTAGTTTTATGTTTACAGGCAGGCTGAAAACTCAGTTGCCCAAGGATTGCCTCCATCACAACCTGCACCGTGTCCTTGCCTTCCCCAAAGCCACTGCAAGGAGCTCCTGTGGGCTGTGGTTCACCCCTTTTCCCTCTCAGGACACCAGGTCATGAAAAAGGTTGGCAAAGATCTGACAGTGGGACCACCCCTTTTTATAAGTCTAGGACCATAGGAAGGGCATATCCTCAAAAGCAGAGATAGAGTAGGAGAGGACTTGGTGAACTCCAGTTTTTTGCCACTGATTTGTAACCTTAAGGGCAGAAAAGCATCATTTTCACACCTTGTCTTAAGACATGCATTGGTCTTTGTTCTGCTTTATCCATCCCATGCTCTTCAGCTTTCTTTTTTTAAAGCCAAGGTGATTTGTAACCAATTCCAAAGTAGATAGTAGGTTTATTCTGAATCCTTGATGCCTTCTCCCCCCTGCATTCTTCCCTTTAAAATAATATTGCTATTATTAGAAGGCATTCAAAACAGGGAGACAGTGCCACTGTCCACCATTCTCTGTGCTTAGATATGTGCTATACCTTTGTCACAGGATAAGAGAAAGGGAACATGGCAGGCCTCAAAGCTGTGCACGAAAGAGCCCTAAATAATAGTAATAATAGGTATTTTTAAAAGTCTGTCTTTAAGGGTTGAGTGGGCTCTGTGTGCCCCATTTACGCCTTTTTAATTCTTGAACAATAGCTGTGGGGTTTCTTTGCTGCAGCTCAGGAGCGAGGTTAAACATTATTTCTGTAACAGCCTTTTGTTTCCAGCTCCCATGGAGAGAGGGGGGAAAAATTGAGATAAAGAAGTGTTATTAAAATTGTGACACACGGCTCTGGGAGTACGTTAAAGATAGAAGGAGCCAGGACGTCAGGAAAGAAATAATGAAATGCAAAAATCACCCAGACTGACAATTGGGAGCCTATGTAGCAGCTTAGCCTGTTGGTCCAAGGCTATTTGTCATAATCAGCAGCACTTTTCTCATTAGCAAAAAGCCATTACCAGTGGACTTTATCAGCAGCTGTGAGTTATCAAGGGGCACACAGCAATCCTAGCGTGTAGTCGTGGGGTTCAGCCGGGGTCCAGCTGCTTTAATAAGCCGCCAACTCTTTCCCCAAGTTCCCAGTCAGGTGTCAGTGCCATTCCTGGTGAGGCAGCCAAGTGAGCTCTATTAACCACCTCACTCCAGCACCTTCCCACTCCCCAAGCAGGGCCAAAGCCTCTGCCCCTCTTCCTTGCTTTCCCTTCTCTCCCAGCCAGCTCAGGGACCAGCTGGGCTGTGTCCTCCCCACCTGCCTGGACCAACCCTTCTCTTCTCCTCCCCTGCTCTTTTCCAGTCTTTGCCCACTGCTCAGTCTCCTTGCAGCCACCAAGCTGTTCTTCTCTTTCTTGCTCCTTCTCTCTTGGAACCCAGAAACCTGGGAGTTTTGAGCTTTCTGTGGTTTCTGACACTGAGCCCCAGGAGAACACTGCTTTTGACCTGAAGTCTTGGAGAAGGCTTCCAAATCTGAGTGATGGAGTTAAAGTCCCAGGTGTGTAGTTAAATAAAGTGTGTAATTTCACATGGTGAAGGGTTTTGTATTTGAAAGTTTTAGAATATAGAAACAGGTATAGAACAAGATGAAGAATTTTGGGTGTTGTCTCTTTTCTGTCTTATTCCTTCTTCATCATGATTTCAGGTCGTAGTTTTTGGTTGGACAGTCAGTGCTGCACTGAAGGTCACGAGAGTTTGGTTATTGGGTCAAAAGTATAAATAATATAGGTATTAGTTCTTTGTTGGACTGTTTAGCTTTAAAAGACCTTGTAACTGGCCAGATTCAGGCCTACATCTTGCTCACTTTTAGCTGGTAGCTAGAAGTGTTGCTGAACTCTCTGTACTTTAGATAAGGTTTAATAAACCACCAAGCCCGAACACGAGAAAATTCATCTCTATGTTTTTTAATCCTGACTCTGAGTTAAAACAAAAAAAATTAAGGCAAGCCACTAATTAAGTGGGGCAGATACCACCTTTACACTTCTCCATTTTCTTTCTATATAAAGCCCTACTCCTTCCTCTTCAGCCTCCAGTACCAACTGCTTGGAGGTGCCATCCCATTCCTGCACATGAGCAGCGCAAGTTGGATTTTGGAGGAATGCCTCCAAACTTGCTCCAACTGTTGTGAGTCACCTAAAGTAACATGGTGACTTGGCTGTGTCTGAGCTCAGAGGGAGATTTTCTTTCTCTGTGTTCTGTGTGTCCTGTGGGATGGATAGTCTCATCATACCCCCTTAGGACATATTTAGACTTTTCTTTTCTGTAAGTATTCTCTGTGATCTTTTCCAGAGGTCATGTCTTGTCTCCAATACGCAACTAGAGCAAAACCTGCCCTTTTTCTGTCTGGGCTGTGCTGTCTCCATGACAGGTGGCATTGAGCAGAGGTGACCCATGGCAGGTCCTGCACCTAGAGCAGCTTCCAGGCTGGGAAAACTGGAGCTCAGCACCAGCCTGACATACAAGTGTCCTTTCAGTGCTGTTGGATAGAGAAATCCAGGGAGAGGAAAGAATATATTTAACAACTTCATGAAGTGCATCCAAAGTGTCCTTTTTTTCCCAAGGAAGGAAAATGTACCTCTACTGCTCTCCTTTTCTCAAATAGTGGTGCAATAAATGTTTTGCTTAAGCTATTGTAAAATACTCCTCCTTTGAATAGGAGGAAATTTAAAGCAATTCAGTGCCAACTTCGCTTTCTTCACTGTGACTGGAGTGGGAAATTTGAGACATTTTAAGAAAATAACAAATAGCAACTTGGGCAATGCACTGGGAGGTGAACTTGTCCTTCTGTATATGGGCATGGTGCTCAGTGCACTGCTCCACCAGAGCCTACTGGAATCATTACAGGTCATGAACTGAAGGATTTGAGTGGATCTGAAATCTAATGAAGTCAGTGAAAAGCCTCTTGACTTCAGGAGACTTTGACAGAGGTGTTAATTGAGGGGAAAAATATAATCTGGCACAAAGCTAAAAATCATATCGGCATGAACAAACCCCTGTACTTGAAAGAGGCATGGAAATGTGAGATGTTCTAGGTTGATTGAAAGATATCCTTATTTTCCATCCTGTGTTTTAATTGGCTCTAAACACACCCTTAGCTATACTAATTTGAATTGATGCACAATCAAACTTAAATAATTGGTGCTGTCAGGGATGAGAAAACCTCTGCAGAGACCATGGGCAGCAGTAATTTCACCTTGCACTGGAGTTTGCCATTTGGGTTCCTGCACCTGGCTCCCCTGCAGAGGCATGGATCCAGGGCATGGATTACCACACCTCTTCTAGGTGCTCTGAATTGTTCAGAAAATCTGCTGGTTGCCCTTCTTGGAGTGTAAAAGGAGCAGGTGAATGAGTTTGTCATGGACTTCAATTATATAGAGAGGTCAGATCATCCTGCCTGCCTGATTCCACTCCTGCATCAACACCAGAAATAAAATCTCAGGGAAAAAATTGGATCTTCAGTTGACAAAACACTTGTTTAGCTTTAAAAATATTAATAATATTCTGACTTTGTATGACAAAGTTAAACCATTGAAAGGTTTTACTGAGCCAAGGCAGTCCCAACATATGATGCCTTGAATATTTGTAAATAGGAGATTTTTAATAGTAACATGACACTTTTTTTTTAAAATACAGGACTATTGCACAAGTTGGAAATACATTAATTATTGCCTGCATTGTGCACCAATATCTCACACAGGCTGTAGGAAATTTTTCCACGATTCTCTTATGGTATGGATAAGTAGGTGTCTCTTTGGTGTGGAAAAATACTAAAAACATCAACAGGTTCCACCTTTTGGAAACTGGAAGGCAAGGCTGAAAGAGCAGACCGCCTTCATGCTCATTTTCTTTCCTTCTTATTTAAGTTCTATGAAATATTTTTGAGGTATTGTCTAGGAAATAATGTTATCCAGGAACATAAACAAATAACTGAGACCATAATAAAATCTGCAGTGGTGGGGCACAGGGAGATGGCAGTGCCTGGTGTTACCAAACCTGTCAGCTCCCAGGAGAAGAAGGGTGAAGGAAGTGTCCAAAGAGGGACCACAAGGTGGCTCTAAATATATTAAGGAGGAGATTTTTCATCCCTCTTTTCTGATATCTTAACCATACATCTGCAGTGAAAAAGTAACTGCTGTGGTTTTATACATTTGATCTGTACCACAGGGAATATCCACTCCTTTGCAAGCACTGCTGCTTGGAAACATCTGCCAAGAGCTTGTTCTCTCAGGAAATCCGCACCAAACCACTGCCTGGGTGACTACTGGGTTAGCAAGAAAGGGGGCTGAGACCAGACTTTTGTAGATATTACTTTTGCTAATATTAGCTGTACAGGCAAAAAAACCTTCACTCTTTTTTTTTACCTTTCCCCTCCACATTTTTGGGATTTCTTTTTGTTTTTAACAAGTAAGATGCTGAACTTAATGATTGTTTAGGTCACTTCCAACTGAATTATTCCATTCTGCAACATGCATATTTCACATACATATATTCTATTATCGGAGATTACAGGGGGAAAGCAGGTTGTTCATAGTTTGGAAAAGTTGTCAATTTATTTGCACTGTGAAGAGCTGAGATATGAGCATGTGAAACACAAGCAAATCAATTCTGGCTCAGCAAGGAACACCGAGCACCCATTGACTTCTCCAGCAGGGGTGAGTGGTTAAGGCAGGAGGGAGGGAACTGGGCTCCCGAGTGTATAATGCAAATTCTACCAGATTGTCTCCATTCAAGGGAAAATCAAGGACAAAAAATTTTTTTTCTTCTCCTTCCTATTGTGTTTTTCCTTAGTGGTTTTTGTAAAAACACAGCGGAGTTGACCTTGGAATATTTTTACCTTTAGTAAATTTTAGGTTTCACTGCAGGAGAGTGAATGCAATGTGATGCTTTTAATATAAGATGTTTTGCACCTCGTTTGGGGTGTTTTGTCTCATGTCTCTGTCTTTTGGATCTGTGCAGCTCTGTACCTCAGGATATTGTTTAATGCAGATTTTCATATCCTAGAAAATATAAGAAGAATCTGCAGGGAAGGTGCTACAATTTCAATAAAATAATAAGCATCTGGCATTTGAGATGTTTATAAGAAAGAACCTGAGCAATAAATGGCATTTATGTAAACTTGAACTTTTTTTGTAATTGAGCACAGAAAATGAATAATCTTATTATTTATCTTTCACATTGGTCCACTTTAAGACAGACAGATGCATCTTGTAAATGGGACTGTAATCTCAGCCATGAGAATCAGCAAAGGAATTGCTCTCAAGAGACAGAAGCAGAGGGAAAGAACTGGAGGGGAAAATCACTCACTTTCCTTGATCAGTACTAGTCTAGAAGAAAAAAAAAGACAGAATGACCATATCACATCTATTATTTTGGACAGAACTATAACCAAAGAGTTGTGATACTAGGGTTATTAAATATTTCAGATAATACACATTAACTCTGCAACCCATTTGAATCTCTCCCCATATCTGTTCCTCCATTTTTTCCCCTGAAGATTACTAGAATTCTCCATAGAGTAGAAAAACAGCTCACCTTTTATTCAGACTTAAGCACAGCAATCACTAATACCGTTATTATTATCATTATTATTATTATTATTATTATTATTTTGCATAGACAGCTTATGCAAAACAATGTCTAACTTGGATAAATGTAGGTAATGTAGGATAATCCTAGATATTGGTATAGAATAAGATAAAAGGGTCTGAGCAATACTAAGAAAAATATAGAAGTATTGATGGAATTCCAATAGAAGGGAATGTGTTATATAATACTGCTGAAAATATAAAAGTCTACTTCTTATATTAGAAAAATACCTCAGAGAAGCAGTGCCTGGCTCTGCTCCCAATTCAGCAATTAGCTTTGTGACATAATCCCGTATTTCAGTGTTTGGCTGCTTTGGATTCTTGCAGTGCTCACCAGAAGTGAATATTCACAGGTGTTCATTGAGTCTGAGGGCAGAACCCTCTCTGTGTGCCAGCAGCACAGTGCCAGGTGTGCTGCAGCCACTGCTCTGCCATGCTGGACATAAATAACAGCTTCTGTGTGAAGGTGAGGGATGTCAATTAAAGAGCCCTGTGTTAATTAAGTGTGTGGCTATAGACAGCTCAGTTTTGGCTCTGGGAGGAATAGTCAGCAAAGCAACTTCTTTTTTAAAAAATGCAACAGGCTGAATGAATTCTCCTGGTGTCAAAACCATAATTCTGAAAAAGTACAGCATTAATTAAGATGAAATTTAGATTTGGTGATTTAGCCTGTGTCCAGAGGAGTCACTGGTTTACAGACCCTTATGCCAACCACAGACAAGCCTAGAGAACCCTACAGCTCTCATGCAATACAAACACTCGTATAGCAATTCCCCCAAGCTTTTATGGGAAGATACAGGTGCTTTTGTTGGAACTGCTGAAGCTTCTGAAGGCTCTGTGTGTGTGACTGTGTCTGTGTGTCAGCTTACATGCCACAGACATCTCCAAGCAGCAATGTTCCTTCTGAAAGAGAAGTATTTGTGGACAAACATGGTCTTTGTAATTTATTCTGCACACCTTGACTGTTGAGAGATTTTGAGTGGCTTGGCTTTCCTGGCAGAGCTGATGCCATATGAGATCCCCTTTTATAAGAATGACTGAGTGTTGCAGAGAGTTTAAGTGACAGTTCATTCTCTTCTAAGCTTCCCCTCAGCCAGTCTCAATTTACAGAAGGAGATGGAAAGGGAAACAGGGAGTGAGGTACTTTATAAAGACAAAAATCACAGATGTGAGATGAAGAAGACCCATTAGACCATGTTGTCTGCAGACTTCCAGAGGAGGATGTAATCTGCCAGGAGATTCTCAAGAGTGAAGATAACAGTGGGATCAAGAATCACTAATGGAGAAAAAAGTGGTGATGCAAGAGGGAAAAGCCCAGATGTAATGGGAGTCTGTTCCTCCTTACCTTTATTCTCACCTTGCTCTACCTCCCTGTACCACATCAGAAAGCTGGATGTACCAGAAGAGGTGATCCCAGACAGTTCATAGTGAAGTGTCCCCAGTAACTTTTGCTAATGCAATCATTGTGCCTATTTTTATTAGAAATAACACAGAAATCTGTCCCTTTGGCAATCTCCATGGATATCAGTTCTTGGTTGGATTGATATCAATCTGGTTGGATTCTCTCCCAAGTTGCTTTTCTTAGAGTCCTAGATTGTTGCCCTTGACTTCAGAAAGTATCTCATTTTAGACTGGATATTGAAATATCAACTATGAAATGAGAGTATTAAGGAGGGAAATAACCAGTAACACCCACACTGATATGATTTATAGTTAAGTCTATGTCAAATTCTTTGGTGCAGTGACATGAAATTTGTCTCTGATGCCCCTTTCTCAGTTTCTTCTTATCAGCTGAATCCCCTTATTTTCCACCTCCAGCTTTGTCTCCATGAAGTCCTGTCCTATATGTCACTGCTTCTCCATGTTTTTGCATGTTTTTGCCATGTTTTCTGGACAATCTTCACTGAACTGATAAGATCAGAGAAATTTCATAAGGAAGAGAGTAACCCCTTGTGGGGAAGGGGTTCTCTCTTCTAAAAAGCCTCTTTTATGAGTCCCATAGAAATCAGTGTTGAATTTTATGGCTAAACTCACCTTCAAGCATCATGTAAGAGGCCCTGCTGCTATGTGACACCTTCAAGACTTAAATGCATTTTACCATACTTTCTTTCCTAAGGTCTCTTAAAATTTCAAGTTATTTCCAAACTCATATTCTCATTCAGATTTGTATCATCAGAAAAGAATCTCTAAATAAGCAGAAAATATCTAATATTTCAAAGATTTCTGCTTTATCCCAAAGTAGTGGAGCCAGCCTTTAGTTTTACAAGTGGTATACTTTCCCCTCCTGTCCCCAGGGGTGTGCCCATGAGAAAAGGCTGCAGCCTTAATCTTTATTATTGCCTGACCACCCTCACAGTAAACAATTTCTCCCTAAAATCTGGTCTGTACCTATTCTCAGTTTAAAACCTTGTCCTTGTAAATGCCCTTGTAAAAAGTCCTTGCAAAGGATGTGGCAGAAGCTGCAGCCAGGACAATGTCAGGCTGCCTTTGTGTTGTACATGCATATGCAAGTCTGAATTTCTTGTAAGAAAACAGATTCCATCCCTTGAAATCTTTACCTCAGAGCAGTACAGTCTGTTGGAGAAAAGGAATTACCACCCTGAGAAAAATGAATGCCAGCATCCAGTTCTTGCTTATGGCCAAGGACCAGCTGCTTACAGGGACAGCTGAGAGCCCTGCAGGAGAAGTCTTTGTTAGGGTAATATGGGAAAGGATAAGCCTCATTCCAACCTTTAACAATTAGAATTGTTTTCAAACCTGAAATAGCCAGTTCAACACACCTTTCTGGTTTTGTGTCTGTAATTCCTCTGAATGCTTAACATTAACAATATAAAGTCAATACTGCATTAAGCTGATTTAAAAGAAATTTGTGTGGATGTAAGTGCTGTTGTCTTCACTGCAGAGAAAGAAAAAAGCTCCCCCCACGCCCTTCTTCCTTGGCATGAGATAGCAATCAGACACATACACCTTATGGTAAATTAAGAAGTACAGGGACAAAAACAGTAAAGAAACTTCCCCAAAATGGCTCCTGGAGCCTTACCCCACTGAAGCTGACAGGAATCTGTGCATTTGAGACAGGCTCTACGAGACTAGTCAAATGTTTCACTAATATTCCAGTGTTAAATAGTTTAATTATTTTACTTCTGTTAAATTTGAGAGTCCAACAGAAATGAAGCAAGCCAATAAAAAGGCAAGGCTGGATCTTTACTGGTTATTTCCCTTTCCCAATGGAGCTATCGTTCCAAATAGAGAACAGAGGAATAAAGCCTGTGGTTGTGACAGGGTTAATAGTAAAGACTTTTTTTTTTTTTGTTTGAAATGGCTCCATGGTTCGAGAATGACTCTTTGCTTCCCCTCTTAATCTGTATTTTACGAGTGAGAAGCTTTGCATTATGCAAATCGTTAGATAGGAACAGGTGACATTTCAGCAAAGAACATGATCAGCGGCCCGGGCCTGGATTGGGCTGCTGATTTATACATTAGTATTTGTCACAAGGATCGCAAGTACTTCACACTACACTCTGCAATTTGCTTTTCTATTTTTTCCTCCCCACAATCCTTAAGGTGGAAACTTCATCAAAGTATTTAAAACACACTGGTTGGACCAAATGGGGCTGATTTTGTTCTGGGATGTGGGCTGAAACAGCACAGTCTTGTTTTGATGGCTGTTTGCTGGTGTTAATTGTCAATCTGTGCTTTAGGCTTGCTGGCTCCTGCACATCTGCACAGCTCCAGACCCAGATGCTCTGCAGCAGAGAAAACCCTCTGGTAGCCCACTGGCTCTTCTGCAAAATGGGGAAATCTGGAGGACAACCTGGACTTTTATTTAAACTTTATTAACAACATAAACAATTAACATCTTCAAAATGAAAAATGTGTCAGCATGCAACTATTTATTGTTAATTTTTATTTTTTCCTTTCTGGACCTCCTCTAATGGCAGGCAGGCTCAATAGAGATTGATTTGTATGCCATGATTCCATGTTTTGGACTGTAAATTATTTCTGAAAAAAAAACCTACCGGAAAAAAGAAGGGAATTTACTGCCATTGAATTTAACATCAGGATCAGTTGTTTTTCTTCCTTTCATCCTCCAGTTCTCGGAGGCATTTTGGTTTTTACTTTTACAGTGGCTTTGCTCCTGCCCTGCTAAAACTTTAAATTATAACAATATCTTAAATCAGAGAACAGGAGAGGTTTAGGTGCTTGGAATGTCACTCAGCAGCAAGTTAAAACAGTGCTGCTCCCATCAGTGTGTCTGTGCTCCTCAGCAGGGGCAGGAGAAGAGTGTTTGGTGTGCAGGACGTGGTGGCTGTGAGCAGCATGACAATTACAAACACTGTGTGTGCCAGAGCTCCCCAAATGCAGATTGCTCACTGTGTTTCACAGGAGTCTTTGGTGCAAATATAAACTGTTGGTCTTTGGGCTGCCTGGCTGCCCAAAGGCACAGAGCAGTGCTGCAGGGATGTGGGCTCACAGGGATGTCACCAGTCACATTTACTGCAGGTCAGGAAGGCAGAGGCATCTCTTCATCTCCCTGTCACTGCCTGAGCCCATCCCAGGCAGGGCCCCTCCTTGACTGTGCATTCCTTAATGAGACTTTTTTTTTGTTCTCTGTTTTTTGGCTCCTCCAAAGGTAATAAACAAATAACTGGGCTGTGGGAGCATCTGCTCTGCTTTCTGTACTAAGGCTGCACTGTCTTGGGTCCCTGATCTGGGCAGGAGCCAGGCAACAAGAGCTGCCGTAGCTTCTCATCATTCTAAATCAAAAAAGAAGTAAATCTTGGGCATAAACAACCTCTCAGTTTTCTCAAGGCTTTTCCTAAGGGCTGTGCTACTTCACAAACTGGTGTATGTTCTTTCCTCCTCTTTCTTAGTCTGGTCTTTTGGCTCTTTCTTTGATGCATGCAAATACAAAACTAATTATTCTCATTAATGCTGTAGGGTCTGGACATCTTACATCTATTACAAAGGAAGCATATTAGGTGACATGAACAATTTTGGTTTGTACCTTGCCATATGCTTGTGACATTAATGATTCTTAGGGAATTGAATGAGAAGCTACCTTCATAGCTGTATTTTCTAATTTCTCCTGCTTTCATCTCCATGGGCTGTAAAATGACCTAGAAATAGCTCATTCCTGATGGCCCTCTTTCCCTAAGCCTCTCAGGTATGTTGACAATTCACTGTCCTTGAAAACCATGTTTCCCTGGCCTTTGAAACCATTTCTACTTACAAATGCCTCATTTTAAGACAAGGGTAGAAAAACAGCCTCTGTTGGGTATAGCATTCAGGATATGGCACATACCTACCTGCAGTCACGTCCACAAATCCTTCAGTGGGATCATATTTTACCTTGACCTGGAATAATGGCTTAAGTTCCTTCTTAATGTGTTTTCTTATCTCCTTAAGGTAACTTTAACAAAGATAAGAATGTTCTGCAGAGAATGGCACCAGCCCATAATTCATTCATGTCAGAAATCATTACCATTTCTTAATATCATCCCAATTAAACTTGAGTTCAACCCAGATGTGCTCAGCTGTGGTCACAGCAATGCCTTTGGCATGAGCCTGTGCTATGGGTGATTCTCCCAGTACTGTGTGAAGATTCCTGGTGCTGGGAGGGGCTGCACTGGCCTTCCCAAACATGCTCCAGGTCCATGGCACTGCTGTCTGGAAGGATGGGTAGCTCAGCCTTTGAAGCTGTGATGGACCACTCGGGTGAGGATTGCTGTGGGCATGGTTTAGAGGTTTGGGAGTTTGTACCAAATCACTACATACCAAAGCTATAAAATGACTTACTGGTGGAATTAACACAGTGAGCAGTCCAGACATAGATTCAATCAATCCCATAACTCTGGCACAAATCACACTGTGGTCACATTTAATGACATCTACGATGAATGACTATGACTGTTTTTATAGCGATGCTTTATCTCAGATACATTTTTGATTGCCATCAAATACTCACTGAGTTTCCATAGGCTTCACATTCCCCTGTGTTTTGAGGATGGGGTATCTTGCTCCTATCTCACTAACTTCCTCTGCTTCATTATTTGTGTATCACCTCTCTGTTCATATTTTCTGTTACTGTAACACAAACTCTTCAAAGCTCTTAGGGCATTTCTTGAAGGCTGGGTAATTTCTTTCCATGCCAATGAGATTATTATGATTATCCTCATTTTACAAAATGGGAAGCTGAAAAAGAGATGTGATGAAATGCTTTGTCTGGAAGATGCTCATGTTTATGCAGTTATCATTCACAGTTTTTTTATTTCCTCTTATATTTATATTCAAACAGTTTGCTGAGGCCAGAAGGTGTGTGCATGTGTTTGGGTGGAATCCTTTCCTAAAGCACATGTGAACAGCAGGTCCTCACATGTGTCCTCACAGAAAAGGCAGCATTATGAGCTACAGCATTCGTTATTTCATTGTTAATAAGAACCTATCACTGAAACCTCTGGATATAGAGGCAATGCTGGTTTTATTGGCATTTAAACAAAGTTATTTCTCTGATGAGATTAAGATGGAGGGAATGAATGATACATTATTAGACTTGAGGAACTGAGGTGTCTTACCCAAAAGATCCAGAACTTTACCCCACTTCCTAAGCATCTTTCTGTAACCACAGAGGGGAATCCTCTTTGGAGTCTCATGAAAAGGGACTGGAAGTTAGAGAATTTATGCCATCTGTGGATTTTTAAGAGGTAAACACCTATTGGATCATGTAATAGATCTTGGATCTCTTTGTGTACTTTAAGATGATTAAAAGTAAGGCCAAGTTAGTAAAAACTCATTGGTATAAATTTAACTCCTGTAGATGTCCCCTACACTGGATCCTTTTAAGAGCTATTTTAATTCACTCTCTAATTGCCTAAGAAAAGAGGCTAAGGAACATTAAGATGTGCACAGCAAGGTGCAGTGACCTACTTGACAGTTGTTTTTTCTTTCTTGATAGGGTCTTCTACAGTGCCATGTACTTGTAATGCAGGTGGCACATGTCTGTGAGGACAAGCACCCTGCCAAAGCCCTGCCTCTGGTCAGCACTGCCGACTTGTTGGAGGCAAGAGCCATCTACCCCCAGTTGTTTAAGACCACAGGGGAACTGTCTTTTCACCGATTAGTGCAAGAAAATTGTTTATGACTGTAACCTACAGGATACTGGCAATACAAGGCAGAATGAGAAGTTGTTATTTCTCAATATTAATCTGGAGTGTTATATGGTGGAAGGCACTGTCTGTTTGGGGTTGTTTTGTCTGTGCAAAGGAATGATGTTGACTTAATTGAAATAATCAATTTCTATCTCAAATCTTGGATTTATTATCTTAAAGCAAAATATCATATCAAGCCTGTTTTTCTGTTCAGAAAACCTATGAATTGTAAAAAATAGTTAATGAATTTGGTCCAAATACCAAATTTGTGACAGAGCTTGAAATAAGGAGAAAATATGAGGTTAGTAATGACAAGGATCTGTTGGTCTTCTTGAATTCATCCAGCGAAGAGCGAGCTCAGCACTTCTAGCTGAGGCTGGCTGTGAACTTCATGTGGCTTTTGTGCTGCTGTTGGTTTTCCATTCACCTGTCTGTTAACACAGATGTAAAGTCAATCATTGCTTCATTTATCTAGGTTTGACTTGCATTATGGTTTTTTTAACCCTGCAATTCTTAAGTTGTCCATAAAAGTTTTGGTTCACTATATATTGACTACCATGATGTCTACTGAGTTGGTTGGACTTGCACTTTGAAATAAAATGTTGGCTAATATATGCATCATAACTACATATATATAATTTATAATTACAGGTGCAAGAAATTACATATATGGCCAGGTTATCACAGGGAGTTAATGTCTCTTTAATAAGCTACAGAAGTATGTGTTAACCAACTGCTTCCTCAGCATGCTGAAAAACCTACAAAAAATTACGTTTTTCCAACAGTTGAGCTAGTTCATCATAATGAAAGCAGAGCAGGGACAAAAAAGAATTCTATGCTGTGGCTGTGGTGTGTGTGCTGGTTTAACTCCTGTGAAATGTGCTCCTGGGATGGACTGAAGTGAATAACCACAGAGGATGAGTAGCCTTGTGTAGGGCTGGAAGATTTGTAGGGGTCTTGTGGGATTTCCACACACAGAGAGGGATGTGGGTAGCATGGGCATTGCTTAGAGAAAATTTGTCTGAGTGAGCTTTCAGAATGATTTGGAACAAGGTCAAATTCAGCGAGATTTTGATTGATGCTTTTGGACCAACTCATAATCCAGAGGAATGGTAAATTACATAAATATTCTAAGTAAACAAACACCTTTGTCTTGAACAGGACAGAACTGATTTGGCACCTGAAAGTGAAAATTGGCCCCAACCCTTTCAGCCCTTTATGATTAATCTCAGAATCATGGCAGATTCTGATCTCCTAAAAAATCTGTCCCTCAGAAGACTTTTTTGCTAGTCAAAAATATGGAGATAACTTGGGTTCTAATGTATTTATGTACCATTTGCAACTCTGAATGCTGATCCTAATCCCCAGATCACAGTTTATCTGTGACAACTCTTTCCTTCAACCATGGCAGAACAGAGGAGAAAATGTGCTTGGACCTTCAGCTGAGCATTTGGGCTGGGTCCCAAGAGCCTCAAACTGCAGAATGAAAATATGCATCTCCTGTCTGCCATTTTCAGGCCATCTCAGCATCCACAGTGGTCATGGATAGCAGGGTTCAGGTGCTGTTCCCCCATTAACTTCATTGTAATCTGCTGCTGGAACAAAACCAGAAAGACATGTGACCCCCAACCCCACTCTGGGATACTTGAAAATGAGGCAGGACAATGTTTATTACCAAAGTCTCAGCTTCCCAGTGGAAGCTGTTCAAATTTCCCTATAATACACTTTACTGGCCCTTACCTGACAGTATTTCTAGGGGACATTTATGGCAAAGGACTTGCAAGCCATGGACTTGTAGCACTGTTCTTTCTGCAGGCTGGAGGAGAGCTGAGAGAAACCCTGTAAGGGAAGAGGAGTGAGGCAGATACAAAGCCTGTAGCCAAAGTGGGGAAACTTTGCCAGCCTCTGACACTGGGGTAGATCAGGCTTGGATTTTAAAGGTTTGCCCAAGCAGAACAATGGCAAGCTAAGGGGTGATTTGACTATAAGGATTTAAACCTGTGGCTCTAGGATCAGGGTTGATAAATCACAGAATTATATCGTAATTATTAATTGAATATTGCCACAGAAAGTAGGGAGTTATTAAGCTAAAATGACTTATTTTGCCTTTGCTGAGGTGGCTGAAGATGCATCTTATAGGAGAAGTTCTTTTAACTGGTGAATTGTTCTACAGATTCCACCTTAAATGGATTTTATCAGACTGTGCACCGGTAAGCCCATGCTAATATTGGCTCCAATAAAGAACAAATCAGTGCCCAACTCGACTCGTCTTATCGCACAGTCAAAACTGATGGCTGAAGAAGTCATAAAGATCCCATTTAATCTCTCGCCTATCTATCACTGTGAATGTCTTTATCCTCTTTGTGCAGTGGTAATATCTGCTCATTATGAAAGCAAAATAGATCTGGCATGAATAAAAGCGGAATGAAGTGCTCACTTTGATTTTGACAGCATGATCAGTGGAAGCAGTAATCTGTGAGAATCAAAAGGGCTAAATTATTCCATAACAGTAATTTGAGGGAACAGCTCAGAGCATACACATCTGCTTTCATATATTGTGACGTGCACTGATAAAACATCCTTCCCAATTTTCTCTCTCTGTGCTTGACTAATCTGCAACAGCTCTCACAATGTCTAATCATGCCATCAAAAAGGAGAAGAAGTTCAATGGAGACTCAAATGAAAGAAGATTGGAAAACTATCCTCAATTGAAATTACATTTGTAAATGAGCCATAGTTTTTCTGTTCAGAGTGCATTATGGCAAATCTGCCTGAAGAAGTAGTTATGCTGAAGAACAGTAACATGTATCTAGATTGTATTTATTCCATTACTGCTCAAGTAAAATTATGGGAGCTTGGAAGCCCTGGGGCATCTTTTCAAAACTGATACGCCAAATTCATAGTCAGATTCCTGTGGTATAATTATAACATCTCTGGCCAGCTGAAAGATTCCCAATACATATAAATTACAGAGCCAAGTTACAGTTACACTGTAAAAGGTTTTTTTTCATTTTAGACATTTCTGCTGTGGGAGATTTCTCCCTGTATTTTCAGGCTGAACCATGGCCATACTTTTTTCACTTTCTTCCTTTGCTCATTGTATTTTTGGAGCTAATTAACCAGGCCTATTATATACTTGAATCACTAAAACCAAGGTCACCTTGAAGGTGATTTAAGGATATATCCAGCTGATCCCTATCTTTCAAAACTATAACTTGCAGCATGAAATATGTGCCACACAGATCAAAAGTGAAATAGTCACATTAAAGCTCCTCTACTGAATATTCACATTGTGGTTGTTGACATGCTTTTTAACACATGGTAAAAACCTCTTCTTCCTAAACTTAGGGCCTCATTTCTGATCTTTGCTGATTGAAGTCTGTTCTCTGGCACTTCAGCCTCTGAAGACACATTGTCACCTCTGCAGGGACCTCACTTGAGAAGTGTTATTCTTCCCTTCAAGCATCTGCTCCCGAAGCTGCATGATTTGTCAGGCAAGGCATTGTCCCTCTCTATCATTTTGACTGGGCTCACACGCTGCTGAACTCCCCCAAGCTGGCAGTACTGGGTAAACCCTCACTGGAAACATCAGTAATGAGCCTCTCCCTAATGCCTTTTTCCCTGCTATAGCCAAAAAAAATTGAGTGCTTCCTTTGTAGAACTGTCATCAGGTTCAGTGTGTTGCATATTTCTGTGATGAGGATGAACCTGCAAGGGTTCAGGTAAGCAAATGGTTCTGCTGTCAGCTGCTGACTTTGCTTGCTGTTCTGTTACAGGCTTGGGAAAATTTGAAAATACGAGTCAAGAGGGTGTATTCACCCTAGGAAACTATGTCTGGACACCACTCTGCAAATGTTTAGGTCTTGGTGAAGCCTATGTAGCTCTTATTTGCCTAGAAAATACATGAGTGAGCAGCTGCTGCTGGTCTTGACATTGCTGCTATATTAAATATTCAGTTCTGGTTTAAATAATTTTTTACTCATTTTTACCTTGTCTACAAACACATGAGCTCTAATCTAGTGATCACTTTACCATAACAATCTTGCCCGGTCAGGATTTTTTCAATCTGCCCAGCAGAAACTTATGTAGTAATTTTTGAGATTACTTGGATCTGTTTTCAATCGGGGAAAAAATCAAATCAAAATTGTTTTATTTTAAAATATTTATAGTAATATAAAATATTGTGAGATTTATGAAATAGAATTCCTATAATATAAAATGCATAGATCAAATCTGCATAATTTTATTAGACTTTGAGCTGAATTGAAACATTTTCTCAGGACTTGTCTTTGTACAGATGATATCCTAATGGTCTCTGGAGATTATATTTCAGCTCTTTCTTGTTCCCATTATTACCATTAACTGTAATTCATATCCCATAATAAAAAGTAATGTCTTTTCACCTTGAACCCCTGGGATGCATCACAGTCTTGTGGCCATGGCAAATGTTAGGGAATGTGGCTGAATGAAAATATATGTGAGATATCCAAAGAAACTCCAGTCACTTCTTTTTTCTCACGTGTTTGTTACACCTACTATTAAACTTACAACCCTTGGACACGGATCTGAATGTTTTATCAGCCAAATTATTTACCAAAATTTTCATGCTGGCAAAGTACTAGAGCCTGCAATTTTTGGTGCAAGAAAAATATCAGTTAAAATTGATTTCCAAGCATGCACATTTTACCAGTTGTGTCAGGAATATGCACTCACTAAATTAGTGAACAGAGAAAATTTCCTGTGACAAAAATAACCCCACGTGGCTCACACTATCTGTCCAATCATTACTTAGCAATAAGGTTTGATGATTAAAGAAATAAAGGCTACTCTAGAATTTTGCACAAATTAGGTATCTCTACAATTTTTTAAATAATAAAAACAACTGACTGAGTATTACTTTACTTTTGAGCATTCTGGCTTTAGTCATTGTAGTGGTGATTTTTTGGCAGGATGAATTTTTGGCTGTCTATGTGAAATACACAATAGGACATGAATAATATTATAGATATTTTGATTCATTGAAATCTTCATTTTATAAAGTCAAGGAAATTAGAGAAAGTACAATTTTTTTTCTACCTTCATCTGCAGTAAAAGACTGTTTTTAAGGTTCCATTGTCAAGACAGGTGTGTAAATGCACTATTTAAGGGTACAGTTGTTCATGCAACAGCCAATACTCAGTAAAGCTTAGGAAATTTGCCTTATAGGTTGGTATGTTTTGTGACAAAGTTTATGCATAATTAATCTTGATTCCCTAAGCATTTCTGCCCACACCCAACTTTGCCTCTATGATTAGCCACATTAGGTTCAATAGAAGTAATTACACCCTAATTTAGGTTTGTGCCTAAGCCTTTGCAGGATCAGAACCTAAAATGTCAAGATCTTTGAGGAAATGTCATATCTTTTTACTTGTTCCTGTTCCAGCCCTAATACATTTTGAGATACTAAAAAAAAAAAAAAAGGGATGATGTTAATCTGTATGCACAAATTCTCCAGGTTGTCAACATCTCTATTTCTGGACTGGTTCACTATGTAATTTTCTTTGGCCTGTTTATATCCAAGCCATTCCAGAACAACATATACATCAAGAATTAGCCTAACACATTGTTTTTCTCTGCCAAAGACCCACAAAGAGACTGTAGGGATAAATGAGCCTCTTATGGTGATTAACAGTACAGTGATGCATAGCAGACAACTGACTACAGACTGCCTTAGTTACAGTACTCATGTTCATTCCCAATTTTCTCTGTGGAGGGTCACACTCAGGGTCAGGTTCAGTGGACTAAACAGCTTTATGGCTGTTGGCTTGGAGAAGAAGGAAAGAAAACCAAACATAAACTGATAAAACTCTTCTGTCACTGTTACCTTCAAAATTCAGCTTTAAAATTTTACACCTCCCAGTCTCAGGCTCTTTTGCTGACTGAGAATGGTTGCTGGTCTCATGGCTAAAATTTCCTTTTCCTGCTCCTTTGAGTAACAGCCTTCACAGCATCCTCCTGAAGTGGTTTTGACATTGCTGTGGCAGCAACTGGGGAGCCAAGGCTTTATATAAATCACTGTAAATGCCATTGTGCTCTATTCCTGCCTTGCACATTGCCACACACATTGAGACAAAACATTATTCTGATGAACAGAGAAATGTTTTTATTTGCATGTCAACATCCAGCCTCCAATTGTCTCAGTGCTGTCCACAACTGCAGGCAGAGGGCAGACTGGGGTAGTTAGCAGCAGCAAAGGCACAATTAAAAGTACGAAGAAACCCACATGTTTTGTGTTCTGTAGTTTTCTGAAATACCTCCTACTGTTTCTGTAAACTTGCTTGTGACACATGGTTACTATAACTGAGATTCTTCTGATTTGCCCTTTCTCATAGAACTATAACTGCACATTTTTGGTTTTGCACATAGTACATAATTATTACCTGCAGAGCTAAAGATACTGACAAGTCATGATAGCAATGAACACGGCTGAGAAGACATTTTGCACCAAAATAATTTGTGGTTTTCCTTCAACGAGTCTGAGGAGCACGAGATTGCCAATGTCAGAACTGATTTTACAGTTTTTAGGGGAAAACAAAAACATAGGTTTTTGTTTGGCCTCCCCAAACATAATGATATTTCACATTTTTGTGTGAGCTGCATCTGAGTTTGGGCCATTTCTACATCCTATAACATGACTGTTCTCCAGCCACTGCAGATCTGCAGGCTGAGGGTGAAAGTCCATGGAGCCACAGGGAGGCAGTGAGCGCTCTCAGAAGTTTGCTTCAGAGTGGTTTTGGGTTTTTGGTACATTTACTGTCTAGGACATGTCAGTAGTGATGTCTGAACATTCTGACATATCAGTCTTTGCTCCAAGTCCTAGACCTTTATTAAAGGTGATTACAAACATCCATTACACAGAGGTAAAGGATGCTGTGCTATCTGCTGGATTAATGGCATATACTAACATATATGTTAGTTTAGTGCTTTGAAACCTTAAGCAGGCCATGGGAGATTTGGGCCCTGGCCACCCCTTGGCCTGAAAAAATTCAGACCAATGTCTTTATCTCTGGGCTGTGCTGAGTAAAGGGGAGAGGGAGGAGAATTTCCTGATCCTGGCAATTCACTGGCAGACGGAGAGCAGAGGGAAAGGGAGGATACAGCTCTGCAGGCAACACAGGAAAAATCATCATCCTCCAGGTGCAAATAGAACCCCAGGCTCCAGCTCACTCCCAGGGCTTTTCCTAGGGATTTTCTTCAGCCACCGTGGGTAAGATGCCAGCAAAAAGGTCCAGCCAGGCTGGAGGTGCTCTCACTGTGCTGGTAGAGCCCCTGGTGGAGAGTCCAGATGTGGTAACTGAGAGAGGTTTTGAGCCCAGGCAGCTGTGCTCCAGCACAGGCATCTCTGCTCAGGCTGCTCAGAGTGCTCTTGTGCAGGAACAGCACATCCACAGCTGGGGCACAGCACATCCACAGCCAGGACAGATGTAATTCTGCTGAGTAGGGTGAGGGTCATGAGTTTGCCAGAACTTTGCCAGCAGAATGCCTAAATTCAGCCATGACCCATGCTTAGGTCTGAAACTAGCTTGAATTCTAGCCTGTTTCCTACCCTTGTCACACTTCTAAATGCCACCATACAGCTGAATTCGTGTTTGCCATAGGATTTGTGCACTACTCTGCTTCACTTTATAAACATATTTTATGTAAATCAAGTGTTAATTATCCCTGCTCTGTATTTTGTGTTGAATATCATTTTTTTAATTACAGGCTCCATCCCAGGTTAAGCCTGCATGCCTGTTGTTGAGCCAATTATCATAAATTCCCCTGTAACAATTAACAATATTGGTACAGAGCTGCATGTATTTTAAATGTTATAATTATGCTCAGCTCTTTTGTTAATTGGCCTATCTGACTCTTTACTTTTTATGCTGCTCATCTGCTCATTACCAGAGCCATTTAATTCAATTAGCACCTTAATTAGAAGAACAGCCATGTCCAATGTCGTAGGACTTGTCAGAGTACGCGGTTTGATTAGCAAAGACAAACACACCATGCAAATCAGGCTGTAACATTTGGGGGTGGCAGGAATGGAAGGCAGCCAGCTGGTGAAGTGGAAAAGGAGCGTGTCTTCATCCCCCAAAGCTTTGCCAGGAGAGAGAAAATAAAGAAGGCATCAGACTGAGGAAGGAATAAAATAATTTACAATTCCACGAGTTAAGGCATCACTTAACATGAATGGTGTGTAACTCCTGAGGATGGTGTCACTACTAAATTATCTCCTACCCCCAGTGCTCTTAAAAAAAAAGACAGGAAGTGAGAGAGATGTGTAAAAATAATACAGTAATCTCCTACCATATCATATGTCCTTTTCAGAGTAGGAAGGCAAACCCCAAAGTCTAGCTTCAAAGGGAGAGAGAGGAGGAAAAAGAAACACCCTGATCCCAGGTGTAAATCCACACAGCTCCACTCATCAATGCCAAGTGAGGAGTAGGTTCAGGGTATTTTAAAATCACCCTTTTGACCTAGACCCTCTCATTTAAGATAGCAGCATTGCTGAGGAGAAACATGAAGAGCTGTAGAAATGTATTAGGAAAAAAAAAAAAAACAAACCTGTATTTTCCAAGAGCAGTTTAAGTCTCAGTTTTGTTTTGTGCCAGTCTATTTAAATCTTTATTCCCTACCTATTAATTCTCCTAATTAGAATTAAATGAAGCATGCTAAATTGCTAGATTAACCAATAATTAAGCAGGCAAAGCACTAACGTTTAATACACACAGGCAGCTCTTTCTCTTCTGTGATAGCACCATGTCATGCCTGCTCATTTTATTTGAAAGGAATTAAGAGTCTTGTCTTCCATGATCAACACCCCCTCCCATATTACCTTACATAAAATAAAGACTTTCCCCAAAGAGGATCAGTTTCCAGCTAGTTATCAAGGAACCTTTGATTTTATTTTTTAATTCCTTATCTGTGAACCCTTGTGAAACCTATTTGAATCAGTTGGCTCAAGAAATCCAGCAGCTGTACATATATTTAGCAGATAGTAGATTTTAATTAAAATGATATATAGTTTGTGTGGTGCTCCTTTTATTCTGTGTTATTTCTTTATTTCTGCTCGTGTAATGAAGTCCTACACTTATTTCCAGAGGATGGCAGTCCCTGTTCCTCCCTCCCACCTCCCCCTGTGTCATACCTGGCTCCTTCAATATTCATTTTCCATATTTGCACATAATTTTGTCTTTATGGCATGCACCTGCCTGTGGGATCTCTCAGTATCAAACAATTCTCTGTGTGTAAGCAGGAGGCTGTGCAGACCCATAATTGGTGATTTTGAAGGGCATTCCTTGGGTGTGTAAGTGCTGGAAAAGCTGGGTCAGGAGCAGGACCAGCATGTTCAGGAGGGGATTTGTGCCTTTAGGAAGGTGTTGCTTGTGCCTTGAGCATGTAACTCCTTCATGTACAGAGGGCAGCAAAGGCTCATGACAGGGATTTCATAGAGCTGCTCAGTCCCATGGCAACTGAACACATGTGTTCTTGTCTTTTATTCTTTGGGGTTAAGCTGGTAGCAGGAATTTGGAATATTTCTTGTTGGAGCAGAAAAAATCTGATGGAGTCAGATGTTTCTCTTGGAATGTCTGTATTTTTGCAGACAGGTCCAAATTTATTTTGCATGTGGCTTGAGCAATCTGTCTTTGAAGAGGAAGCTGTGTGGATGGTTTCAGGATCTGTGGCTTCTGTTTTGAAACTACTTTGGAGTTGTTTGGCTGCACGATGGGCAGGGTAACACAGCTTTGGTGAAATCCCGTAACAAGAAAGGCTGGCACAGCAGTTCTGTGTCCCAGAGATACCAACCAAGAGACTGAGTCTGCTCACTACCCCATCTCTCTTGTGGCCAGCACTTTGCCCCAGAAGAGATCTCCAAAAGTGGGTGTTTAAACAATATAATTGAAACGGTGTAATGTCACCCTGCAGGTGGAAGGGGACAATCTCTGTCTTGTTTCTTCCTTCTCCAGTTGATCCCATCCCTTTTGGTACTTGCATGAGCATCTTCTGAGATAATTTTCTTGGCCAGTCTGGAGGAAAAGCAGTGCAATAAAATAGACTTTTTCCACTGGCTTAGCAAGTTGGATCTGCACCACCATAAGGCCAAATGAATATGGAAAGCATCATGAGGGCCAGAGTAGCATCTGCAGCTGGTAAAAACTGGCAGTGATGGGCCTCTTCTTATGGTAGTAAATCAATAGCTTAGCCCAGATATCACCAAATTGCAGTTTATATTTGTAGACATATAGGTATATCCTGGAGTAAAATAATGGATAATGAAAGAGAACATATTTATTTTATTTTATTTCTTCTCCTCAAGTGAACAGCCCTGCTAGATGCAGGGAAAACTAAGTGTCAGTGCTGAAGACCTCAAAATTACCTTATTTCAGATGTTTGGGTTTTTTTGTTTTTTTGTTTGTTTGTTTGTTTGTTTGTGGGTTTTTAAAGATAATTTCAAAGCTCTTGATCTCAGTTCATGCAAAGTTTTCTGAGCAGCAGCTTTCCATCAGGATAGCATAGTTTCATTTCCTGTTCTACACACATCTCTAACTGACCTGAACAACACCAAGTGCTTATGATTTGGAGGTAAAGCTATGAAAATGCTGGCATGTGGCTGTGTTTTTCTCTCTGTCTGTCTCACACACTCCCCAGTTTCAGGCTGTATAAATGAGCATGCACTTGAATGCTTTGCCATAAAACTCTTTCAAGGCAATGCCAATGCACGTATCTCAGTATGACCATGTGCTCTGGGATTTGCCAAGGACAATTCATAGAGTCATGACCCACAACAATTTTAAATGCAGACATGTTCAATTTGAAAATAAAATTATAACAATGGCTCAGAAGCATTAGGGATAACCATTCCCACCAAGAATTTGGCCTGGTTTTGCAGTTGCTTTTGTAGACCCGCTGCTTAACATGGAGAACAATAAGTGCCCTCTGAATCCTTAATGTCAAAAAATAATGGTGAGATGAGGGGGCCTTGGAAGTAAAGGCAAATCAAGATGTGAGGGAATGGCTTCATTTCTGTGAGGGGCCAGACTGAGCAAACTGGATTCTAATTTCTCACCTGTCCTGTGGTATGAACTGTGTGGTCCCTGCTGAGGACAGTGGAGTCTGCCTTCCCTTTTCAGCTGGCTGATTGATTCATTCATCTTCTGTTTTTCAAACCAGGCTTCTCAGATGCTTTGGTGAACATCTTAGTCAGTGCTTGGTACCTCTGTCTATTCAGTGTGTGTGTCTGTGTGTGTGTGTGTGCATGCACGTGTATTGCACTTCATCTGCTTGATGCAATAATATCCTGGGGGAATGTGCAGGCTGTAAACTTCTTCATAACATCCTGTTCCTGCAACTTGGAGATATTGACTCTGAAGGGAAACAATGGCATGAATAAAATAAAAATAAAAAAAGTTAATTATCCTTTGTGTTTGTAATTTAATTAAAGATGCAGTAAAGTTTTACTGTTTTTCCAGGTGATGATGTTTAGGGCTCTGAAAAGCTATTTGTGCTGGTGAGATTAAAGTGCATTTTAAAATGTTCCCCGAGCACTTTCACATTTGTTGATAGATTTTTAAATTAAACTTTAAATTGTAATCTAAATTACCTCCAACAATTCATGGTCCCTGTAATGAACTCCCACCATTCCTGCTGTCATCTGACTATGATATACTGTAAATGGTAACTGCTCAGGGTTTTACTGAATACTGCTTTAGTATTACTGCACTATATTAGTTGTGTACAACCCTCAAACAGAAATCAAAGCACAACACAGGTTTGGTTTAGCATAGTAACTTTATTATTTGCTGGTCTTTAGTCTAGTGAACACTGCTACTGCTAATCATTCTGGACCTCATAGAATATACTTCCAAATAATTTTTTAGGCATTCCTCTCAAGGTAGAAGCATTTGCATTTCACCAGCCAATGAGCTTTTGGACATTAATCCTTAATAGGTAAAATAAAACTAATTGGGGAATATGAGTTCAAGTATTCATTCGTAAAGTGACCATGGCTCATCGGCCCCTGAGGCACAATTAGAAGAAAATACTTTCCTAAATGATTGATGTAGATTCAAGGAGGAAAATGAGATTGCACAGGGATAGTGAAAATAATTCACCACGGGCTGCTCCAGCATATGATGTAGGTTTGGTGAGACCAAGTGGTTTCCAAGAGCAGAGCAGAGCCTGACTTGCAGAGCCTGACCCTGGGACATCAAATTGCCCAAGGCTCACAGACCTGTTCCTGGGGTGAAATGAAAATTCCAAATGTAAGCTGGTCTAACATCCATGGGAAGCTCTCAAGGATCTCAAGAATATTTACACATATGGAAAATTAGAAGAAAAATTTATTCTCACAAAATAAATTAATTTTTCAAAAACACAAACCCAACCAACCACAAAAATAAACTAGATTTTTTTCTCAGATAAAAACTGAGAGTAAGGTCCCAGGGAAAAGCAGAGGGAGAAAATAAGTAGATCCAGGAGTTCTTTGCTGCAGAAGGATGCCTTGTTATGTTCCAGCAGTCTGTCACATAGAGGCTTTTTGACACAGGGTTTTATCTTTCTGCTGGAAAGCTCTTGGTGGGCTTTTCTTCCACACAGCTACACATGCTGTACAGGTCTCAGCTTTTGTTTTCCATGAGTTCCCTGTTTTATTACTAATTATGTGAAATGAAAACTGGCTTGTTTGGTTACATTTGATTTCTTACCTCTCCTTCTATGAGGAAAACAAACACTCTTTGTGTTTTCTGGTCACCTTTGCCATTGGTCATCATTCAATATGTTGGCAGCCATGCTGGAAAATGTAATCATTAATTAGACTCGTTGCTTTTTCTTATTCCAACCCCCTCATTTCGGGTCAGTACTATTTCACTCTTCTCCTTCAATCCCTCTTTTTCTTAAACTCCTCTGCAGATAAACTACTGAAGGAGAATGACAGTCTCTGGTGCTGACATGCCACAGTCCCTGCCTGCCAGGCTGAGCAACTCCATGTATGGGTTTCCTTTTTTTCCATATAGGTTTCCTTTTATTCCATATGGTTTTCCTTTTATTTCCTCCCCATCTGTCTCCTGCCTACCAAAGGTAAATTGTGCCAAATTATCCTGGCAACTTCTTCTGATAAGGTAAATTATTTTCTAGTAAAGGGAAATGCATTAGGTATTGTTCACCTGGACTTCAGCAACACATTTGATACTGGATAAAGATCACTTGGAGAGGGGGAGAGAGGAATGAGCAGAAGGATTGGAGTGTGGTCAGGAGCCCACTTAGGTGAGACAAAACTGAGAAGTCTTTAGAAGAGAACGTGCTGACCTGAGAGACCATCACTCAACAATCACTTATGGACTGGATATTTTGAATATTTTCAGCTGTGACTTCAGCAGAAGAAAGAAAGGAAAGAAGAGAGTTGATGGTGATGTTTGCTTGTGAACCAAAACTAGGGGATAGATATAGTCTGCAGAGAATGAGAATGTCAAAGAGAAAGATCTTGGTAACTTTTTAACTGGAGGTTGCAGTGAAATTGTACAAAACACAAAATCATGGTGAGGGACTGGGAATGAAGAATGAAGACTGAATTATCCTGCTGATACATAAACCTATTAGTTTTTAAACATCTCTGTCTACTGAGGACCTCTGTATTTATCAGTTTGCAACTTTTTATTTCCATTTTTATTCCAATTCAGAAGTTTAAATGAGCATGGCTTTCAGACTGTGCTCAATTTCAACTGGAGACAGAGGCATCAGCAAGCATTCAACAGCTCTGAAAGCAGAGCCTGTGCTAAGCTACACCCAGAGCTCATCCCCTCTGCAAGAGACAGAGAGCAGGATGCTTCTTTTGTGAAAAAAGTGAGACAGCAGTGAGAAGAAAAACTGTAGTTCTATTTAAAAAATTAAAATAAGTATAAATTCAAGCAAATGTCTGTCTTGAACTTTAGTGGGTTTTGAAAATTAAATGCTGGTATTTCAAATCTGTGTTGCTGATCATGAGCAATTGATGAGTTGATTGCCTTCCAGTCCCACTGAATTGAACAGGAGAGCTGCTGGAAGTACCGGGTCAGCCATGTGAGCAAAGCATTCATTGTTCACTGCTTACAGAATCCCTGTGCTTTGATAATAAACACTGTTTTCTCCCAAACTGAAAGCAGACAATTCCAGTTTTTCTGTTTCACTGGAAAAAGCCACCTTTCTTAAAAAGCAAAATTAATATGAAAGACAAAAAGGCAAAAAGACAGTGGGGGTGAGCAGGATGGATTTATTCTTCCCTTTCTCCCATTTGTGAAGCTGAAATTTCCTGATATTAAAACTATGTGCAGACAGGCCTTTTTCCAGTATAACTTCATCCACAATTTGTAAGATAAATATTCATTCTCTTAAATGCATATAGGGTTATCAACAATGACAGAGCACGTTGAGCATTCCCCCTAAAGGACATTGTTTATTTTTTCCCCATTTTAAAGTGATTGAGAAATGCCCTGCAATGAACCTGATGAATGAATATATATAGCAGTTTTACATGCTGCTACCTATAGACAGCCAGTCCTAATTTAAGGTGGGATGCAGATAACAAACTTCACAGTGCAAAGCAGGATACCATCTCTCACTAATAGAAATTCATATTCCAGCTTGTACATCAGGCTGTTGGCGTTTAAAATGCTACAGCGGTGCTAACATTAGAATTCAGAGATATTTGTTGACGCTTCTCTTGGGACTGTTCATGCCCACACCCCCTCAAAGAGATAGCAGAGCCTCAAAATGAATTTGCTGGGGAGGCTTTGGAGCCCTGCTCTATTCATATATGGTTTCATTTTTCTCAACGTGACCTTTGGTTTGCACAGCGATGGTTTTGGTTTGCTGCTGGTTTCGAGGCTGGAGTTTCCAGGGAAAATGAGCCCATGTCTTTTTTAGCTCTTAACAAAACTGTGGTCTTGTAGTGAACAGAGATGGTATCACGCTCACAAAGTGATACATGCAGGTTAGAGGATGTCTGCCCCGTTTCCCAGGGATGCAGGTCTATTGGACTGCTGCCTGATTTCAATAAAAGTGAATGGGAAAGTATGGAAATGTGCACTGAGCAAGTAACTTCATGGATAATAGACCTTTACTGGTTTTATGATAAAGAAAGGGGGGAAAAAAGAGCTTAGAAAAATGAGCATTTGGATACTTCTGAGTTGCTTTTGTTGAGAGGTACTGTAAATATGAAGGGTTGTTTTTTTATAAATGTGGTTAGGACAGAATGATGATAATTAAAAATACTGCTAGTAGCACTCCCACATCAATAATTGTATACTTTGGATTTTTCAGTCTTGTTTTATTTGAACTGATGCTGATAGCGCCTACTATAGCTCAGATGTCAAATCTTTCTATTCTAATGCTTCCTCATCATGTTCTTGAGTATAAGATATTTGGAATGTCCCCAGATTATCCATTTCTATGTGATTCAATACATCTAGGGAATATAAACCTCCTCT